>NC_143106.1:10615000-10617500 GCF_061535455.1 Colias philodice | reverse complement strand
GCGGGAGAATGAAAATAAAATGGACAAATTGAGCTCGCTTTTGGAGGGCAACATGACTGTCGCCAAAACGGCGAGTTATGCGGGCGTTGTCTCGAAGGGAGTCATAGAGAAACTCCCCGAAGCAAGAGCCCTGCATTCGGTCATGGTGTCATCCAAAGACGAACAAGAGACGGGTGATGAGGTGTTAGAAATGATCAGAAAGACTGTGGATGCAAAGGACGGATGGGTGAAAGTAGAGAGGGTAAGAAAGGTGAAGAACAGGAAGGTGGTCGTCGGCTGTGCGAATGAGGAAGAAAGAATCAAGGTGAAGGAAAGGCTGAGAAAGAATGAGGGATTAGTAGTGGAAGATGTAAAAAATAAGAGCCCTCTACTAGTCTTCAGGGATGTAATGAAATGCGAAGTTGACGATTTCGTCACAGCATTCAGTAATCAAAATGCAAGCATCCTTGAGGGCCTGAAGGGGGAAGAGAGAAAGGTAGAAGTAGCGTACGTGATGAAAGCAAGGAACCACCTCCAGAACCACGTAGTGGCCAGGGTGAGTCCACAGGTATGGAAGAGATGCACGAGTGAAGGATACGCCCATATAGGGCTAAGTAGAGTGAAAGTGATGGATCAAAGTCCGTTAGTGCAGTGCTCGCGCTGTCTTGGGTACGGGCATACGAGACGAATGTGTAGGGAAGAGAAGGAACGATGCAGCCACTGCGCTGGTCCTCACATGAAGACCGAGTGCGACAAGTGGCTGCGGGGAGAAGTGCCTCAATGCATCAACTGCATAAAGGCTAAGAAAGGCAGCGCAGAGCACAGCGCCTTTGACAGAGAGTGTACGGAAAGAAAGAGGTGGGATGCTCTGGCCAGATCGGCGGTAGCGTATTGCTAAGGTTGCCCAAGGTGAGTCCTTCCAGTACCGAATGCTGCAGGCCAATCTCCAGCGGAGCCAAATCGCCACACGGGAGCTACTGCTCGAAGCCACCAAGCGTAAGGCATGCGTAGCATTGCTGCAAGAGCCCTACGTTGGTGGGGCGAAAAGTATGAGGACATACAATGGAGTGAGGATCTTCCAGAGCGAAGGGGAAGGGGGTGGAGCAGTAAAGGCGTGTATTGTAGTACTCGACGACACACTGGATGTCGAACTACATACACGCCTTAGCAGTAACAACATCGTTGTGGCCACTCTCAGAACCAAAGCCTGGGAGATGATTGTAGTGTCCTTCTACTTCGAGCCCGATAAACCAGTGGGGCTCTACCTGGACCATCTTAGGCGGATAGGGAGAGAGCTGGGTATCCATAGGATGGTCCTGGGAGGCGATGCGAACGCAAAAAGCCCGTGGTGGGGTGGCGAAGTGGAAGACTCGCGAGGAAGAGATGTGTCTGCTGTACTGGAAGAAATGGGAATGCACATACTCAACACCGGGGACATCCCTACGTTCGATACCATCAGAGGTGGGAAAAGGTACTCTAGCTACGTGGATGTGACAGCGTGCTCCGACGATCTGCTGAACCGAGTGGACAACTGGAGGGTTGAGGAGAGTCTCACGAGCTCGGACCACAACGGCATATCCTTCGGCATCAGACAACATAAATCCACAGGCACGAACATAATACGAACTACACGCATATTTAACACACACAAGGCAAACTGGACTCAGTTTCATGAGAAACTGACCCAGCTGATGTCGGACAGACAATTAACTATACAAGACATAGACACAATACACAGCACACAACAAATAGATGACGCAATAGACAGATACACTGAAGCAATCACACAGACATGCAGAGACACAATGCCGACCAAAAAACACACACAGAAATTCACCTTGTCGTGGTGGAATGATGAGCTCGCGCAGATGAAGAAGCAGGTGGCCACGAGGAGACGCAGGATCCGAAACGCAGCACCTGATCGCAGAGACCGCGTGGTTGGATTGTACCTGGAAGAAAGAGAGATGTATGAAAAGGCAGTGAAAGAAGCGCAAGAGAAGAGTTGGAAGGAGTTTTGCCGGAAACAGGATAGGGAGGGGGTCTGGGAGGGCATCTACAGGGTGCTTAATAGAGCCACAGGGAGAGAGGAGGATCTGCCCCTTTCGAGGGGCGGTGAGACCCTCGATGCCCGGAGCTCGGCAGAACTGTTGGCGGAGACCTTCTACCCCGAGGACCAGGAAAGTGGTGAAAGTGAGGGACATCGTCGGGTGCGCGGGTGTGCGGAGTCCTTGGACACCGAACCACCGGCGGGCCCGGATGACCCTCCTTTCATCATGGAGGAGTTGAAGAGAGCCGTAAGGTCCTTCAACCCCAAGAAGGCCCCCGGGGCGGATGGCCTCACGGCCGACATCTGTCAGCACGCTGTGGATTGTAACCCGGGATGGTTCCTTGCCTTGCTCAACAGATGCCTCTCTGCCGCCTACTTCCCCGCACAGTGGAAGTGGGCGACCGTGGTTATACTGCGAAAGCCGGGCAAGGAATCATATCGGGTACCGAAAGCCTATCGACCGATCGGCCTCTT
>NC_143106.1:10595000-10607500 GCF_061535455.1 Colias philodice | reverse complement strand
CTAACCTAACCTAACCTAACCTAACCTAACCTAACCTAACCTAACCTAACCTAACCTAACCTAACCTAACCTAACCTAACCTAACCTAACCTAACCTAACCTTAACCTAACCTAACCTAACCTAACCTAACCTAACCTAACCTAACCTAACCTAACCTAACCTAACCTAACCTAACCTAACCTAACCTAACCTAACCTAACCTAACCTAACCTAACCTAACCTAACCTAACCTAACCTAACCTAACCTAACCTAACCTAACCTAACCTAACCTAACCTAACCTAACCTAACCTAACCTAACCTAACCTAACCTAACCTAACCTAACCTAACCTAACCTAACCTAACCTAACCTAACCTAACCTAACCTAACCTAACCTAACCTAACCTAACCTAACCTAACCTAACCTAACCTAACCTAACCTAACCTAACCTAACCTAACCTAACCTAACCTAACCTAACCTAACCTAACCTAACCTAACCTAACCTAACCTAACCTAACCTAACCTAACCTAACCTAACCTAACCTAACCTAACCTAACCTAACCTAACCTAACCTAACCTAACCTAACCTAACCTAACCTAACCTAACCTAACCTAACCTAACCTAACCTAACCTAACCTAACCTAACCTAACCTAACCTAACCTAACCTAACCTAACCTAACCTAACCTAACCTAACCTAACCTAACCTAACCTAACCTAACCTAACCTAACCTAACCTAACCTAACCTAACCTAACCTAACCTAACCTAACCTAACCTAACCTAACCTAACCTAACCTAACCTAACCTAACCTAACCTAACCTAACCTAACCTTTTTTTTTTTTTTTTTTTTTTTTTTTTTTTTTTTTTTTTTTTTTTTTTTTTTTTTTTTTTTTTTTTTTTTTTTTTATAGTGGAGAATGCATTTAGGCATACCCAGAGCGCTCGGGGAAAGAGCCCTGGGTTATGTCGGACTCACACCGCAGAATGCGGCGACTACCGACTAAACTCCACTGTGTTCCGTCACTCCGCTATATTGGCAGGGTCGCGGGTATTTGGTGTAACCGCATCCGTAACCCCGTCAGCGGCAGCCTATTTTTTATATAGGCCCATCGCGATTAAGACCTGGCTAGTGTTCGCCAGTTCCTCCTTCCTGGGGGGCGGCGTGAACGGAACACGTCTCACGCCGCCTCACCGCACCGGACGATGGATTATGTCCCCGTTCCACCGTCCGGCACCCAACATTAGGGAAGCAAGTCGCGACCGTGTACAGCGGTCGCGACTCGGCGACGGCGCCCAATAAGACGTCGCCGCCGAATAGGATCCGCGTTGGGATCTCCCTCGCGGACCCGCTCTGCTTCCTCCTTCTGCGACATCACATCTTCACAGAATGTGATAGCCGCGCGCCACGATCTGTCGCTGCCAACCATTGCGCGAGCTATGGAAGGCAGGGAGAGATCAGGGCCGACGACTGCGACTAGGTGAGCACGGGGCTCGGACCACGCGGGGCACACGGCGAGAGTGTGGTCTGCCGTGTCCTCCGGACTGTCACACCAATGGCAAGCCATTTGCGGCTCCCGCCTGGCGACTTTGCACAAGTACCACCCGAAACAGCCGTGTCCGGACAGCACCTGTGTCAGGCGGAAGGTAATTGCCCCATGCCGCCTGTCGCACCACTCGCGTAGGACCGGTCGGATAGCTTCGACCGTCCTCGCTCCTGCGCTGGGCCTCTCGAGCCGGCGTTCCCACTCCCTGAACCGCCGCTCGAGAGCATCAGCCCTCCATTGCTGGACTTGCTCCAGATATGGATTAATTCCATGCGATCTGGACGCGGTGACGCGGCGATAAACGTCCGCCAGCATCTCGGCATCCAGGTCCCACGGGGGCGTCCCAGCCATGACACACGCGGCCTCGAAGGACACTGTGCGATATGCCCTCACGACTCTGAGCGCCATGACCCGCTGCGGTCTACGCAAGTATGGTCTGGTACGGACGCTCAAAGAGTCGGCCCAAATGGGCGCACCATAGAGGGCCATGGAGCGAATGACGCCGGTGTATAGACGACGACACGCACCCCCAGCCCCTCTTAGATTCGGGAGCAGACTTCCAAGTGCCCCGGCCACCCCAACAAGACGGGGGGCGAGGCGACGAAAGTGCTCCACAAATGTCCACCGGCTGTCCAGCACGATGCCCAGGTAGCGCAAAGTGGAACCGACGCCGATGGACGTGCCACCCACCTGGATAGCTGAACCAGCAGCCTGCGCCCTTCGACGGCCGCGAAACAAAATTGCCTCTGACTTGTTCAGAGCGACCTCTAAGCCAAGTCGTCTGATTCGGCGCACAACATCCGCCACACCAGCGGTCGCAATGAGGGCTGCCTCCCTGTACGAGGCCCCGCGTGCAGTTACCAGGGTGTCATCCGCGTAGCAAAGCACGCTGACACCCGGTAGATAAGTGGCACGCAGGACCCAGTCGTAGCCGATGTTCCACAGAAGGGGCCCAAGAACCGAGCCCTGTGGAACACCGCACGTCACTTCCTTTTCTTGCCACCCACGACGCGCGGGGTACGCCACAGCCCTCTCCGATAAGTAGGACTGCAACAAGCGCACCATATAGCCGGGCACGTTGTGGTAGCGGAGCGCTTCGATCACGCAACTCCACGGCAGAGTGTTGAATGCGTTGGCGATGTCAAGGGACACCGCCAAAAGAACTCCGCCTTCATTATCTGCATGATCAGCGAGGTTCCGCAATTCAGCAATCGCATCGATAGTGGACCTTCCCCGGCGAAATCCAAATTGGTTCTCGCTTAGGTCCGGCCCCACTCCCTCCAGATGGTCGATGAGGCGAGCTGCGAAGACGCGCTCAAAGAGCTTGCTCACCTCATCGAGCAGCACGATCGGCCTATAAGCCGAGGGCGAGTCGCGCGGGCGTCCCTCCTTCTGCAACAGGACCAAGTTCCCGGTCTTCCACCTACGGGGAAATTGGCCCTGTTGGAGGCATTTTGTGAACAGCTGTTCCACCCTGGGTCCAAGAGATTCTAGCGCCAGCACCCAGGCCCGCCCGGGAACACCGTCAGGGCCGGGGGCGGCATTCTTCGCCTTAAGGCGCTCTACTGCCACAGCGAGCTCGTTGCGAGTGACTGGAGGGACATTTTCGTTGTTGAGCTCCTCCTGCGCAGTCATCGTGGGTGCCATCGGTGGGGGAGAATGTCTTCCCCGACTTGGAAACAAGGACGTCACCACTTGCTCCAGAAATCGTGGCTCGAGACTTTGAGACAAGGGCGGGGCCCAAGGGCGAAGCTTTTGCCTCACCCTCTTATACGGCCGACCCCAAGGTTCGCGGTTCAAACTCTCGAGCATCTCCTCCCATGCACGGGTCTTAGCGCTGCTGATGGCGTGCTGCAGAGACACAATGCAGTCCCTATAGACGGCGTATAACCGCGCTTCCTCCTCTTCGTCACGCCGCCTACGGCGCCTGTGCCTGGTGTACGCCCGCCTCGCAGCCACGCATGAAGCACGCAGCTGGGCAACATCGGCGGACCACCAGTACATTTGGCGCCTACGTGGAACCGACCGCACCCTCCGCATGCTCGCGTCGCACACCTGAGACATAGCTTCGGCAAGCCAAGTGGCCTCCTCCTCTACGTTTTCGCCGTCATTCTGCTGCGACGGGAGCCAAGCCTGCACTAAGGCAGCCTCAATGAGGAGCTCCCTATCGAGGCTACCAAGTGCCCAGCGCGGACGACAATCGCCAGGGGGGAATTGACTGGGAGCCGTCGAGGGCGTGGAGACGCTAAACCGGATATAACGGTGATCCGAGAGCGTCTCCACGTCCAAAAGAACCCTCCAGTCTTGTATACGACGAGCGAGAGGGGGGCTCGCAAACGTGACATCTACAATGGATCCACCCCTCTGCCGAACACACGTTAATTCTGCTCCACGGTTAACAACCGTCAGTCCCGACGCAACTGCCCAGTCAGCGAGTGTCGAGCCACGTATATCACTTGCCACGCAGCCCCAAGACACCGACTTGGCGTTCAGGTCCCCGGCCAGAAGCACAGATTGAGGTTGTGCGAAGTCTAGCAGATCCCTCAGCTCAACCAAGAACTGCTCGAAATCGGCGAGGCAGCGGTTCGGCGAGAAGTACGCCCCCACAACGGTGAAGCCATTGACAACCGCCGAGACGCATCCCCGTCGCCTTATGATTTGCTCAAGCTGTGTGTCGCCTTGAGCAACCAGCGCCACCAAGCCGTCCAGATCGCCCACCCAGTTATCCCGGGGGGGCAGATTGTATGGCTCAGACACTACCGCCACGTCAATCTCCCACTCTGCCAGACTCTGATGTAAAAGGTCCTGGGCCCTGGCACAGTGGTTGATGTTGGCCTGTAGGAAACGCAGTGGGGCCATTACTGCGTTTCCATGGCTGCCTCCGTTTGCGGTACCTCATCAGGCACCGGAGCAGAGCGTGATGGCGTTGGAGCGCCATCTTGCTTCCGCATTCCACCTCTTTTAGGCTTCGGGGCCTTACAGGCTGCGCTTCCAAGCCGATGCTCTGCCGGTAGCTTTGCCTCCGTGCATAGGGCGCAGCGAGCGGAGGCGGCATCGCATCCACCAGCTTTATGGCCTGTTTCACTGCAGCGGAAGCAAGTGGCACTCCTGTCCGTCGGCGAGGAGCACGTGGCGCTGACATGGCCCACCTCCAGGCAGCGGTAACAGCGCAGGGGCTTCTGCTCGGTGAGAGAGACTTTCGCCGAAGCCCACCCAACCATTACGCGCCCCGCCTGCGCCAGCTTCTTCGCCGCAGTCACCGGGCAACTAACCCAGGCTGATACAGCACCTCGGGGGCCCGTGCGCAGGCCACCACACTTCACATGCTCCGCGGTACACTCCCCTGCGCGCGATACCGCAGCCGCAATGTCCTCGACTGTGGCCGAGTCATCCAGGCCAGTGATTCGCAAGTCTGCGCACTTGACCGGCCTGGACACCTTAACGTTATCCTCACCGAGCACCTCCCGCAATTTGGCGGCAAGGGAGTCCGCTTCTTTGGTGCTGGAAGCACCGGGGATCTCTAGTATCCTGGCACCAGTGACAGCGCGCTTAAAACGCATTGCACTGATGCCAATTTCGGCGAGGTCTATTCCACGCCGCGCCTCCGTCAAAACACCGGCGTAGGTTACGCCACGCTCCTTCGCACTCGGCTGCAGGGTAAGGACGACAGCCGAGGAATTCGGAGCGTGGAGCTTTCGCGACTTCTTCTTGCGGGACTTAGCCGCAGGCTTCTTCCCTTTCCCCTTATTTTCTTTTCCTCGCTTTCCGACCACAGTCCACTCTCCGTCCTTTGACGGCTGCTGCGGGGGGAACCTAACCTAACCTAACCTAACCTAACCTAACCTAACCTAACCTAACCTAACCTAACCTAACCTAACCTAACCTAACCTAACCTAACCTAACCTAACCTAACCTAACCTAACCTAACCTAACCTAACCTAACCTAACCTAACCTAACCTAACCTAACCTAACCTAACCTAACCTAACCTAACCAGTCATTTGCCCGAACGCGGTCCGTAGACAGCGAAATCGCATCGCTCTTAAGTTTATTTTCTGTAAAAGTGGTATTTTTTCATCTTACACACCAGTGTGATATACCAGTAGATGCGCGTTTCAACAGCTAATACGGACGCGAAAACGGTTTTAAAATCGCTCGAGCCAGTAAAAAGTTATCACCAAAAGAAATTTTTACGAAATCAACAAAAAGTACGGCGTCGCTGGGAAGTCCCGATTTATATCGGGGACTTCGCGAACCGTAACTGCAGTGTTGTGTGTGTTGGTGATACGAGTGCCTGTGAAAATTTTGGGATTTTTTGGACCCATACATAAGGTAAAACAAACAATTTTCGGCAAGCCGGGCGGTGGCAATCCTCCCTAACTCAGTGCATGGTGAAACGATACAAGTGCAAATAGACGCGTCTTATCAAAATAAAGGTTGTGGTTTTTGTCCCGAGGAAATCGGTTGAAAATTGGCGAAGATAGACACCAAAGAGTGTTTTAACCTAAAAGTAGAAACTTTCTTCCGCCAAAACTATACTTTTCTCCTTTCCCCCCACCGTGTTTCCTACTTAAATTAGTGCTGGGATATTCCATACACCTTCCCGCACAAAGATAATAAATTATCTTAACTCCTCATAACGTATTTCGGGAGAAATATCTAAGTAGGTCACGGGTGCAATCAACAAAACAGTAAACACGTGGTGGCGAATTAATGTTTTCTTTTTAACCTAATTTATATTTTGTATTTGTATATTAGTATTTTGTAAAAATAGACCAGCTACATCATTTTTGGTGTAGCTGTTAGACTAAGGCATTATATACTGAGTGCTTAGGGACCATATTATATCACACAACACAATAATATTATAATATTATTATCTTTTATTCATAGGTATTATTTGTCCATATATGTATTCATTTTGATCTTATCTATATATTAATTCTATCTTAAATCATAAACAGGCGACTCCCCTATTGGGAGACCTGATAGTCTTAAGTAAAAATAATAATTATTAATTATTGACTTGAGTGGTTAGTACTGACTAGCTAGCTTTAGTAAGCTAGTGCTAGCTTAGTAGGTCGAACCGTACGATAATAATATCGTATAACTTATAGATTGACTTTTTAAACTGAACTATAGACTATAATACTTATTAGGTATTACTAATATCATATTATTAGTATTTGCTGCTCATTTCCATTTTTATTTTATTTTATTGTAATCACTGACAGGTGCCTCCCCTATTGGGAGACTGATTAAGTATAAGTATTGACTTTTTTATTGACTTGACTTTTTTATTGTTGACAAATTGTAATTATTACGGACGTATTAATATTAATATTTTATTAATATTTTAAATAGTGCTAAGTTGACAATTTTTAACTATCAGTGACCTATTAATATTTTATATTTTTATTTTATATTATATTTTTATATTATTATTTTATATCTTATATTTATATCTGTGATATTTATTTTAATTGTAATTATTGACAGGTATCTCCCCTATTGGGAGACCTAATAGTGTTAAGTTGACCATTTTTAACTATCAGTGACCTATTAATATTTTATATTTTATATTAATATTTTATATCTTATATTTATATCTGTGATATTAATTTTGTAATTGTAATTATTGACAGGTATCTCCCCTATTGGGAGACCTAATAGTGTTAAGAATAAGTATTATTATTGACAGGGGTTTTTTTTTTTTTTTTTTTTTTTTTTTTTTTTTTTTTTTTTTTTTTTTTTTTTTTTTTTTTTTTTTTTTTTTTTTTTTTTTTTCTCCCCTAAGTCATCATGATCCACACTCCCCAGAGGCGTGCCAGTGACACGTTCACTATCTCCGAACCAGTGAAGAAGCCTGCAACACCTAAAAGTCGGACTGCAGAAGGGAAAGCCCTTCTGCTGAAAGGGAAAGCCCACCTGCGGGAGTCCCGAAATTTAAAGACTGATATAAAAGACGGGGTAATTACGGCGCTAGAAAGGATGTATGAAATAATAAAAGAGATTGAGTTTGAACTCACCAATGCCAGGGCTGGTAGTGGAGGGCGTAGTGGGGACCCTATACATCCCCCCCCGCCATCCGATGCTGGTCCCAGCGTAGTTGACGACGCATTGGTGAGAAATCTGGACCTAAGTGAAGGAATGAAAGAAAGTATGAAAGAGATGATGACAAGAATGGAAGATATGAGAGTAAGCATGCGGGAGAATGAAAATAAAATGGACAAATTGAGCTCGCTTTTGGAGGGCAACATGACTGTCGCCAAAACGGCGAGTTATGCGGGCGTTGTCTCGAAGGGAGTCATAGAGAAACTCCCCGAAGCAAGAGCCCTGCATTCGGTCATGGTGTCATCCAAAGACGAACAAGAGACGGGTGATGAGGTGTTAGAAATGATCAGAAAGACTGTGGATGCAAAGGACGGATGGGTGAAAGTAGAGAGGGTAAGAAAGGTGAAGAACAGGAAGGTGGTCGTCGGCTGTGCGAATGAGGAAGAAAGAATCAAGGTGAAGGAAAGGCTGAGAAAGAATGAGGGATTAGTAGTGGAAGATGTAAAAAATAAGAGCCCTCTACTAGTCTTCAGGGATGTAATGAAATGCGAAGTTGACGATTTCGTCACAGCATTCAGTAATCAAAATGCAAGCATCCTTGAGGGCCTGAAGGGGGAAGAGAGAAAGGTAGAAGTAGCGTACGTGATGAAAGCAAGGAACCACCTCCAGAACCACGTAGTGGCCAGGGTGAGTCCACAGGTATGGAAGAGATGCACGAGTGAAGGATACGCCCATATAGGGCTAAGTAGAGTGAAAGTGATGGATCAAAGTCCGTTAGTGCAGTGCTCGCGCTGTCTTGGGTACGGGCATACGAGACGAATGTGTAGGGAAGAGAAGGAACGATGCAGCCACTGCGCTGGTCCTCACATGAAGACCGAGTGCGACAAGTGGCTGCGGGGAGAAGTGCCTCAATGCATCAACTGCATAAAGGCTAAGAAAGGCAGCGCAGAGCACAGCGCCTTTGACAGAGAGTGTACGGAAAGAAAGAGGTGGGATGCTCTGGCCAGATCGGCGGTAGCGTATTGCTAAGGTTGCCCAAGGTGAGTCCTTCCAGTACCGAATGCTGCAGGCCAATCTCCAGCGGAGCCAAATCGCCACACGGGAGCTACTGCTCGAAGCCACCAAGCGTAAGGCATGCGTAGCATTGCTGCAAGAGCCCTACGTTGGTGGGGCGAAAAGTATGAGGACATACAATGGAGTGAGGATCTTCCAGAGCGAAGGGGAAGGGGGTGGAGCAGTAAAGGCGTGTATTGTAGTACTCGACGACACACTGGATGTCGAACTACATACACGCCTTAGCAGTAACAACATCGTTGTGGCCACTCTCAGAACCAAAGCCTGGGAGATGATTGTAGTGTCCTTCTACTTCGAGCCCGATAAACCAGTGGGGCTCTACCTGGACCATCTTAGGCGGATAGGGAGAGAGCTGGGTATCCATAGGATGGTCCTGGGAGGCGATGCGAACGCAAAAAGCCCGTGGTGGGGTGGCGAAGTGGAAGACTCGCGAGGAAGAGATGTGTCTGCTGTACTGGAAGAAATGGGAATGCACATACTCAACACCGGGGACATCCCTACGTTCGATACCATCAGAGGTGGGAAAAGGTACTCTAGCTACGTGGATGTGACAGCGTGCTCCGACGATCTGCTGAACCGAGTGGACAACTGGAGGGTTGAGGAGAGTCTCACGAGCTCGGACCACAACGGCATATCCTTCGGCATCAGACAACATAAATCCACAGGCACGAACATAATACGAACTACACGCATATTTAACACACACAAGGCAAACTGGACTCAGTTTCATGAGAAACTGACCCAGCTGATGTCGGACAGACAATTAACTATACAAGACATAGACACAATACACAGCACACAACAAATAGATGACGCAATAGACAGATACACTGAAGCAATCACACAGACATGCAGAGACACAATGCCGACCAAAAAACACACACAGAAATTCACCTTGTCGTGGTGGAATGATGAGCTCGCGCAGATGAAGAAGCAGGTGGCCACGAGGAGACGCAGGATCCGAAACGCAGCACCTGATCGCAGAGACCGCGTGGTTGGATTGTACCTGGAAGAAAGAGAGATGTATGAAAAGGCAGTGAAAGAAGCGCAAGAGAAGAGTTGGAAGGAGTTTTGCCGGAAACAGGATAGGGAGGGGGTCTGGGAGGGCATCTACAGGGTGCTTAATAGAGCCACAGGGAGAGAGGAGGATCTGCCCCTTTCGAGGGGCGGTGAGACCCTCGATGCCCGGAGCTCGGCAGAACTGTTGGCGGAGACCTTCTACCCCGAGGACCAGGAAAGTGGTGAAAGTGAGGGACATCGTCGGGTGCGCGGGTGTGCGGAGTCCTTGGACACCGAACCACCGGCGGGCCCGGATGACCCTCCTTTCATCATGGAGGAGTTGAAGAGAGCCGTAAGGTCCTTCAACCCCAAGAAGGCCCCCGGGGCGGATGGCCTCACGGCCGACATCTGTCAGCACGCTGTGGATTGTAACCCGGGATGGTTCCTTGCCTTGCTCAACAGATGCCTCTCTGCCGCCTACTTCCCCGCACAGTGGAAGTGGGCGACCGTGGTTATACTGCGAAAGCCGGGCAAGGAATCATATCGGGTACCGAAAGCCTATCGACCGATCGGCCTCTTACCTGTTCTCGGCAAAATCTTCGAAAAGATGCTGGTCGGCCGACTCAGGTTTTACCTGTTGCCCAAAATAAGCCCCCACCAGTATGGCTTTATGCCACAGAGGAGCACCGAGGACGCCCTCTATAGACTAGTGAACCACATCAGAAATATGAGGGAAGAGAAGAAGATTTCTGTTGTGGTATCGCTGGACATAGAGGGAGCCTTCGACAGCGCCTGGTGGCCAGCCATAAAGGTGCGGTTGGCTGAAGTTGGGTGCCCGGGGAACGTGAGGCGGGTGATCAGCAGCTACCTGAGTGAAAGGGGAGTGAAAGTTAGATATGCGGGCGTGGAAGTGAGTAGGGGGACCAGCAAGGGGTGCGTGCAGGGATCCATAGGTGGACCAATCCTGTGGAACCTCTTGCTGGACCCTCTGCTATGGATGTTAGAGGAGATGGGAGTATTCTGTCAGGCGTTCGCCGACGACATAGTGTTGGTCTTTGAGGGGGATACGGCCCTTGAAATAGAAGGAAAAGCGAACCGTGTCCTAAACGTAATACACGAATGGGGTAAAGACAACAAATTAAATTTTGCACCACACAAAACTTGTGCCCTCCTTTCGACGAGGAGGTTAAAATATGACGTGCCACGGCTCGCTATGGGGAGTGTGGAAATTAAATATTTTTCACATATTAAAATACTGGGCCTTACAATTGACAGCGGCCTCACTTTCAACGCCCACGTCGGGACGGTATGCCAAAAGGCAATCGCCCGATATAAACTCTTGGCTAGGGCAGCCAGAGTTGGTTGGGGACTTAGCCCAGATATTATTAGGACTATTTATGTAGCTGTTATCGAACCGACTATTATGTATGCATCGGCAGCGTGGGCACCCACCGTGGAAAAGATGGGGGTCCAAAAAAGGCTGAACACCGTACAACGGGGCTTCGCCCAAAAGATCTGCCGAGCATATCGGACCGTCTCCCTGAACTCAGCTATGCTGTTGGCTGGGATACTCCCCCTTGATCTCAGAATACTCGAAGTCTCGAGATTATATGGGATCAAGAAGGGGGTGTCGCACCCAGCGTTGGGAGACAGGGAGGTGGAAAGAATGGCTCCGGCGATTGAGGACCCACATCCGGCAGAGCAGGAAGGGCTGGGGTTCGGGCTGGTGGACGAGGACTCGTATTCCGACGTGGCTAATAGCCACGTACATAGGATCTACACGGACGGCAGCAAGATTGAGGGTCGAGTCGGAGCCGCCCTTTCCGTATGGGAGGGGGAGGCCGAGACGAAGGCCGTCAAGCTTGCTTTGCCGCCGTATTGCACCGTCTACCAGGCCGAACTCCTAGCGCTCCAAAGAGCAGTAATTAGAGCCTGCAAGAGTGGAGTGTCGAAGGTCGGCATCTTCAGCGACTCCAGATCGGCCCTCCAGGCAGTCACACTCGGTTCCCCCCACCCCCTTGCTGTGCAAACAAGGGCGGCCCTCCGAAAAGCTGCTTCGCAGAGGCGGGAGGTCGCTCTGTTTTGGATCAAGGCGCACGCAGGGCTAAGGGGGAACGAAAGAGTGGACCAGTTAGCCAAGGAGGCCGCTCTGGGGTCGAAGAAGAAACCCGACTACGATCTGTGTCCTGTTTCATTCGTCAAGCGTATCCTGAGACGGGATACGATCGGGGAATGGGACAGGAGATACGATGTGGGGGAGACGGCTGGAGGCACGAAGCTCTTTTTCCCAAGCGCTGCTGCTGCATACAAAATAGTACGGAAAATAGACATCACACACCACACCACACAAGCACTGACTGGACACGGTGGATTCGCCTTCTACTTGAACAGATTCAAGCTGAAGGAGAATCCATCGTGCCTGTGTCAGCCCGGAGTCGACGAGACGGTTTCTCACCTGTTGCTCGAGTGTCCGATTTTTGCAAGAGATAGATATGTTATTGAGCAAAAATTGGGCATCGCGATGACGGGTGAGAATCTGCCCGCGGCCCTGGGGGATGAGACGAGAACTGAATTCTTGGAGTATTGTAAATACATTGTTGGGGTGGTTAACAAACGAAACTGTGATAAGCTGTGATGTTAGGGTTAAGTTTTATTGTTGTGCCGTACTGTTTCAATTGTATTTTATTGTAATGTCTTAATTAATGTAAGTTTTAAATGTAGTTTTAATTGTATTAATTTATTTTATTTTATTTTTTATTATTCTTATTGCAATGTTTTTAATTAATGTAAGTTTTTAAATGTAATATTTAATTTTAGAATTTTATTATTAATTTGGAAATGTTA